>NC_088424.1:43440724-43455724 GCF_034236695.1 Oncorhynchus nerka | reverse complement strand
CAAATTCTTATTTTCAATGACGGCCTAGGAACAGTGGGTTAACTGACTTGTTCAGGGGCAGAACGACAGATTTTTACCTTGTCAGCTCAGGGATTCAATCTTGCAACCTTCCGGTTACTAGTCCAACGCTCTAACCACTAGGCTACCTGCCGCCCCTGAACTAACGACAAAGTGAAAACATATTTTTAGACATTTTTGCACATTTATTGAAAATTAAACGCAGAAATATCTCATTTACAAAGTATTCACACCCTTTAGTCATTACAATACATGTTAGAATCACCTTTGCCAGTGATTACAGCTGTAAGTCTTTCTGGGTAAGTTTCTAAGAGCTTGGCACACCTGGATTGTAAAACCTTTGCAATTTTTTATTTTAAAAAAAATTATTTTTCTTTATTCTTCATTCTCTGTCATGTTGTTAATCATTGCTAAACAGCCATTTTTAAGTCTTGACATATATTTTGAAGATGATTTAAATCAAAACAATATTTAGGCCACTCAGGCGCATTCAATGTCTTCTTGGTAAGCAACTTCAGTGTATATTTGGCCTTGTGTTTTAGGTTTTTCGTTTTTCTGATAGGTGAATTTGTCTGTTGGAAAGCAGAGTGGGCCAGGTTTTCCTTTAGGATTTTGCCTGTACTTAGTTCAGTGGTTCCCAAACCAGGGGCCATGTGGGGTTGCTGGACAATTTTCAAAATCCTGAAGAAAAAAAAGATATATACAGTACCAGTAAAAAGTTTGGACACACCTACTCATTCTATCAGGTATCAAGGTAAGACCCAAGTGCAGACTGTGTGAAGTAACAATGTTTATTGTAACAGGGGCAGGCAAATGACAGGTCAAGGCCGGCAGAGTTCAGTAATCCAGAGGTGGAGCAAAGGTACAGGACAGAAGGCAGGCTCAGGGTCAGTGACAGGAAGTGTGGTCAGGCAGGTGGGTACAGGGTCAGGACAGACAGACAGAGTGGTCAGGCAGGTGGGTACAGGGTCAGGACAGACAGACAGAGTGGTCAGGCAGGCGGGTACAGGGTCAGGACAGACAGACAGAGTGGTCAGGCAGGCGGGTACAGGGTCAGGACAGGCAGCCAGAGTGGTCAGGCAGGCGGGTACAGGGTCAGGACAGGCAGACAGAGTGGTCAGGCAGGCGGGTACAGGGTCAGGACAGGCAAGGGTCAAAAACCAGGAGGACGACAAAAAGAGAGGCTGGGAAAAGACAGGTGCTGACAGGACAAACGCTGGTAAGCTTCACAAACAAGGTGAACTGGCAACAGACAAACAGAAAACACCGGTATAAGTACACAGGGGATGATGAAGAAGATGGATGACACCTGGAGGGGATGGAGACAAGCACGGGTGAAACAGATTAGGGCGTGACAGTACCGGTCGGTGATGCGGAAGCGAAGTGGCCAGGGCCTTACTGAACCCCTCCCGGAGGTCCTGGTAATCTGAGGAGCTGGCGAAGAGGTCCGGGGCCATTTCCAAGCCCCCAGGAAGACGTCCCGGGGCAGGCAGAGCTGACTTCAGGCAATGAGTGTGGCCTGGACAGGCTCCAGCCCGCAATGGCACCAGTAGCCCAGTCAATGGAGGGATTGTGTCGCTGGAGCCAAGAGAATCCCAATACCACGTGAACTGCAGAGACTCAACCAGCAGGAATTGGATCATCTCGCTGTGGTTCCCCGACACTCGTAGGTTGATGGGGGAGGTCTGTTGCTTGACCTGGCCTATAGAGCGCCCGTCCAGCGCTCTAACACCCATGGGAATAGAGAGGGGTTGAGTGGGGATGCCCAGCTTGTACACCAGGGTAACTTCCAAGAACCCGATGGTCACTCTGACAGAGCTCCGGAGTTCCTCTGTGGAGATGGGAGAACCTTCCAGAAGGACAACCATCTCTGCAGCTCTCCACCAATCAGACTTTTATGGTAGAGTGGCCAGATGGAAGGAGGGTGTGAGGATGTTTTTCAGCGGCAGGGACTGGGAGACTAGTCAGGATCAAGAGAAAGCTGAACGGAGCATAATACAGAGAGATCCCGCCCCAGAGCGCTCAGGACCTCAGACTGGGGTGAAGGTTCACCTTCCAAAAGGACAACATCCCTAAGCACACAGCCAAGAGAACACAGGAGTGGCTTTGGGACAAGTCTCTGAATGTCCTTGAGTGGCCCAGCCAGAGCCCGGACTTGAACCCGATTTAACATCTCTGAAAAGACCTGAAAATAGCTGTGCAGCAAAGCTCCCCATCCTACCTGACAGAGCATGAGAGGATCTACAGAGAAGAATGGGAGAAACTCTCCAAATACAGGTGTGCTAAGCTTCAAACTCAAGAAGACTCGAGACTGTAATCGCTGCCAAAGGTTCTTCAACAAAGTACTGAGTAAAGGGTCTGAATACTTATGTATGTAAATGTGGTAATTCAGTTGCAGTAGTTTTTTGTCATTATGGTGTATTGTGATGTCATTATGGAGTATTGTGTGTAGATTGATGAGGGGAAAAAACGATTAATCGATTTTAGAATAAGGCTGTAATGTAACAAAATTAGAAAAAAAGTCAAGGGATCTGAATACTTTCACAGTGCACTAGATGGGAGGGGTTGAGTGGAGCTGACTAAAAACAAACAAAATATAACTATTGTATTATATACTGTGTCCGTAAAATGTATTTAGTATTAGCTGGAAGTAGAAGCCTCAGTGTTGTCCATTAAGTTTACTCCAATTACAGGGGTTAAATTAGGGTTACAGGGAAATAATAAAGGAAAATATATAAAAGCACTCCACCAATCAGGCCTTTATGATTGAGTGGCCAGGCGGAAGACACTCCTCAATAAAAGGCATATGACAGCCCGCTTGGAGTTTGCCAAAAGGCACCTAAATGGGTATTGTGTATAGATTGATGAAGGGGGAAAAAACCTATTTAATCCATTTTAGAATAAGGCTGTAACATAACAAAATGTGGAAACAGTCAAGGGGTCTGAACTTTCCGAATGCGCTGTATATACAGTATTTACAACAAAAAAAGTGGGGTATTGGAAATGATTCAGACAATTGTGTTGACGGAAGCCCCTATCTATCTGCAGTATTAAAGCTGATCACCCCCTTCAAAAACATTAAACACAAAAATGTGATTAAATCCCATATCTATTGGGTGAAACACCAACAGTGTACCATTACAGCAGCAAGAGAAGGGCAACCAGTGAAGAAAAAAACACCAGAGTAAATACAACCCATATTCATATTTATTGTTACATTTGCACTTTAACTATTTTCACATTGTTACACTGTATATACGTATATGACATTTTAATTGAATTGAACTGAGAGAGCGAGCGAGAGAGAGAGTGAGAGAGACACAAAGAAGAGCTTCCCAGATAAGGGGGGGGGGGTTAATTATTTGACAACGACACACAAGGACACAACACAATGAGAACCAGAATCATCTTGAGGGCCTGAGAGACACAAAGACCCAAATATAACGACGCTCTGTAAAGGGCTCACATTACCTGCGTCCCAAATGAAACCCTATTTCCTATGTAGAGCGATATTTTTTTTACCAGGAACCACAGGGTCAAAAGTAGTGCACTATGTAGGAAATAAGGTACAAGTTGGGACGCAGTTATTATCTGGGTACACGATAGCTTTCAGTGACAGAACAGAACACTGTGTCTGGAACAGAGTCTGCCCAATTAATTCAACTCATATGAAAGGATGGCCAAAATGTATTTCTGTTGTGTGGATGATCGTATTCATCAACAGTTTTTATTTTTTATTTTTTTAAATGATGCGCAGGCATCAAGGTTATTCCTAGCAGATTATTACAGTGACTAAAGTCTATTCAGGATGACTGGAGGAGATTCCTTCTTCTCTACATCTTCATCTCTCATATCAATCTATCGTAAATATTCCATCCTATGCTGCAAATATTGTTGTCTTATGTCCCCCCGGGACGAAGAGGACTTACAGATGTAGGATCTTAATTTGAGCCAGTTTGCTACAGCAGGAAAATAATACAGCAACAACAGGACATTTTGAATTATTAAGTAATGGACATTTTTTTGTGAGGGTTGATACATTTTTCATTAGGGCAACTCAAGTCTGAAATTCTTCTACTCCTTGAGTTCCTGCACCTCATTGACTATTAGCTTTAAGTATTGTGGAGTCGCTGCACGTAAATATAAACAGTACCGGCACTCAAAATGAGTACCAACACGTATTTTAGTCCAAGTCAAGCACTGTATACATACAGTATGATGCAGCATATCCCAATACATGAATGGAAGCTCATCTCTGCTGTTTATTTGAATCCCTCTGAGGTCCCGTGCAGGAGAGTCTGTCTCACTGGGATTGATCCCTAAAGACACAGTGACAAAGGGACCTCTCTAAAAACACACCACTTTACCACTCACCCTGTGTGAATGGTAGGTCATCCACTCTTCAGAAAGAAACTCTAGGTTGTGAAGTTAACATCAGAGCTTTCAAATTCAACAGCAGATCAGATCTCTCAGATTTTATTTTTTTAAATGCAGGAATGTTAGTGGTGGAACTGTACAAATAGACACTGTGTGTGTGTACCGTTACTTCCTTCTCCAGAGGGTAGCAGACAAGTCCTCCTTTCCTCCTCTATTAAACTGCAGACCCAGCTAGCACAGAACGTTCCTGTAACGTTTCCTAAAGGTTCCTGAGAATATATATATTTCACAGAACATTCTGGGAACGTTGTGGGAAAGTTATTGTTCTGAGAAACAAAGGAGAACCTTTAGGGAGCGTTGCTATTTTCGGTGAGGTAGAAAAACATTGTTCTAAGAACGTTCAAATAACCTCATAAAATGTTTGTTTTTGTTTTACATAACATTCCCCAGTGGTAATTATTTATTTATTATACAACAATGCCCCCCCCCCCCCCCCCCCCCAATACACAACCACATTGTTTATAATTAGGGATGCAGCAGAGAGTGGTATGACCTGGTCTAACACCCAACTGATGTACATTTTGAAATGTATTCTAAGATAAGAAAGATCTTAGCTGAGAATTAATCAAGGATTCTAATATTTTGGCTAGGCAAGAACAGTTAGAAATAGGGCAGTAATTATTTAGGTGACAAGGGTCACCACCTTTGTGAAGGGGGAGTACATGGGCCGCCTTCCAAACATTGGGGATAGTACCAGATATAGTCGTCAGGTTAAAAATATGGTTTACTGATTCAGCAATTAGGGGGGAGATATTTGTTTTTAAAGCAGGGCATCTAGCACATCACAGATAGTACATTGCTGAAATGGAAACAAAGATTCAATAGAGGTTGACATGTTAACTGTCAAGTCAGCTAGAGAGAAGAGCAGTCGGTTGTGTAATGAACACGAGGGGAGACACAGTTGTTTTCAACGCAGGGCACAGCAGCTGTTGATTGCAAAGGACCACAGGAGGAGCACGGTAGCTGGGTCCAGGGGCAGGCAGAAGGTCATACACAGGAGGGAGCAGGTAGCTGGGTCCAGGGGCAGGCAGAAGGTCATACACAGGAGGGAGCAGGTAGCTGGGTCCAGGGGCAGGCAGAAGATCATACACAGGAGGGAGCAGGTAGCTGGGTCCAGGGGCAGGCAGAAGGTCATACACAGGAGGAGGCAGGTAGCTGGGTCCAGGGGCAGGCAGAAGGTCATACACAGGAGGGAGCAGGTAGCTGGGTCCAGGGGCAGGCAGAAGGTCATACACAGGAGGAGGCAGGTAGCTGGGTCCAGGTGCAGGCAGAAGGTCATACACAGGAGGGAGCAGGTAGCTGGGTCCAGGGGCAGGCAGAAGGTCATACACAGGAGGAGGCAGGTAGCTGGGTACAGGGGCAGGAAGAAGGTCATACACAGGAGGGAGCAGGTAGCTGGGTCCAGGGGCAGGCAGAAGGTCATACACAGGAGGAGGCAGGTAGCTGGGTCCAGGGGCAGGCAGAAGGTCATACACAGGAGGGAGCAGGTAGCTGGGTCCAGGGGCAGGCAGAAGGTCATACACAGGAGGAGGCAGGTAGCTGGGTCCAGGGGCAGGCAGAAGGTCATACACAGGAGGGAGCAGGTAGCTGGGTCCAGGGGCAGGTAGAAGGTCATACACAGGAGGAGGCAGGTGGCTGGGTCCAGGGGCAGGCAGAAGGTCATACACAGGAGGGAGCAGGTAGCTGGGTCCAGGGGCAGGCAGAAGGTCATACACAGGAGGAAGCAGGTGGCTGGGTCCAGGGGCAGGCAGAATGTCATACACAGGAGGAGGCAGGTAGCTGGGTCCAGGGGCAGGCAGAATGTCATACACAGGAGGAGGCAGGTAGCTGGGTCCAGGGGCAGGAAGAAGGTCATACACAGGAGGGAGCAGGTAGCTGGGTCCAGGGGCAGGCAGAAGGTCATACACAGGAGGAGGCAGGTAGCTGGGTCCAGGGGCAGGCAGAAGATCATACACAGGAGGGAGCAGGTAGCTGGGTCCAGGGGCAGGCAGAAGGTCATACACAGGAGGGTGCAGGTAGCTGGGTCCAGGGGCAGGAAGAAGGTCATACACAGGAGGGAGCAGGTAGCTGGGTCCAGGGGCAGACAGAAGGTCATACACAGGAGGAGGCAGGTAGCTGGGTCCAGGGGCAGGCAGAAGGTCATACACAGGAGGGAGCAGGTAGCTGGGTCCAGGGGCAGGAAGAAGGTCATACACAGGAGGGAGCAGGTAGCTGGGTCCAGGGGCAGGCAGAAGGTCATACACAGGAGGAGGCAGGTAGCTGGGTCCAGGGGCAGGCAGAAGGTCATACACAGGAGGGAGCAGGTAGCTGGGTCCAGGGGCAGGCAGAAGGTCATACACAGGAGGAGGCAGGTAGCTGGGTCCAGGGGCAGGCAGAAGGTCATACACAGGAGGGAGCAGGTAGCTGGGTCCAGGGGCAGGAAGAAGGTCATACACAGGAGGAGCACGGTAGCTGGGTCCAGGGGCAGGCAGAAGGTCATACACAGGAGGAGCACGGTAGCTGGGTCCAGGGGCAGGCAGAAGGTCATACACAGGAGGGAGCAGGTAGCTGGGTCCAGGGGCAGGCAGAAGGTCATACACAGGAGGAGGCAGGTAGCTGGGTCCAGGGGCAGGCAGAAGGTCATACACAGGAGGAGGCAGGTAGCTGGGTCCAGGGGCAGGCAGAAGGTCATACACAGGAGGAGGCAGGTAGCTGGGTCCAGGGGCAGGCAGAAGGTCATACACAGGAGGGAGCAGGTAGCTGGGTCCAGGGGCAGGCAGAAGGTCATACACAGGAGGAGGCAGGTAGCTGGGTCCAGGGGCAGGCAGAAGGTCATACACAGGAGGAGGCAGGTAGCTGGGTCCAGGGGCAGGCAGAAGGTCATACACAGGAGGAGGCAGGTAGCTGGGTCCAGGGGCAGGCAGAAGGTCATACACAGGAGGAGGCAGGTGGCTGGGTCCAGGGGCAGGCAGAAGGTCATACACAGGAGGGAGCAGGTAGCTGGGTCCAGGGGCAGGCAGAAGGTCATACACAGGAGGAAGCAGGTGGTTGGGTCCAGGGGCAGGCAGAAGGTCATACACAGGAGGGAGCAGGTAGCTGGGTCCAGGGGCAGGCAGAAGGTCATACACAGGAGGAGGCAGGTAGCTGGGTCCAGGGGCAGGAAGAAGGTCATACACAGGAGGGAGCAGGTAGCTGGGTCCAGGGGCAGGCAGAAGGTCATACACAGGAGGAGGCAGGTAGCTGGGTCCAGGGGCAGGCAGAAGGTCATACACAGGAGGGAGCAGGTAGCTGGGTCCAGGGGCAGGCAGAAGGTCATACACAGGAGGAGGCAGGTAGCTGGGTCCAGGGGCAGGCAGAAGGTCATACACAGGAGGAGGCAGGTAGCTGGGTCCAGGGGCAGGCAGAAGGTCATACACAGGAGGGAGCAGGTAGCTGGGTCCAGGGGCAGGAAGAAGGTCATACACAGGAGGGAGCAGGTAGCTGGGTCCAGGGGCAGGCAGAAGGTCATACACAGGAGGGAGCAGGTAGCTGGGTCCAGGGGCAGGCAGAAGGTCATACACAGGAGGAGGCAGGTAGCTGGGTCCAGGGGCAGGCAGAAGGTCATACACAGGAGGAGGCAGGTAGCTGGGTCCAGGGGCAGGCAGAAGGTCATACACAGGAGGAGGCAGGTAGCTGGGTCCAGGGGCAGGAAGAAGGTCATACACAGGAGGAGGCAGGTAGCTGGGTCCAGGGGCAGGCAGAAGGTCATACATAGGAGGAGCACGGTAGCTGGGTCCAGGGGCAGGCAGAAGGTCATACACAGGAGGGAGCAGGTAGCTGGGTCCAGGGGCAGGCAGAAGGTCATACACAGGAGGAGGCAGGTAGCTGGGTCCAGGGGCAGGCAGAAGGTCATACATAGGAGGAGCACGGTAGCTGGGTCCAGGGGCAGGCAGAAGGTCATACATAGGAGGAGCACGGTAGCTGGGTCCAGGGGCAGGCAGAAGGTCATACACAGGAGGGAGCAGGTAGCTGGGTCCAGGGGCAGGCAGAAGGTCATACACAGGAGGAGGCAGGTAGCTGGGTCCAGGGGCAGGCAGAAGGTCATACACAGGAGGAGGCAGGTAGCTGGGTCCAGGGGCAGGCAGAAGGTCATACACAGGAGGAGGCAGGTAGCTGGGTCCAGGGGTAGGCAGAAGGTCATACACAGGAGGGAGCAGGTAGCTGGGTCCAGGGGCAGGCAGAAGGTCATACACAGGAGGGAGCACGGTAGCTGGGTCCAGGGGCAGGCAGAAGGTCATACACAGGAGGGAGCAGGTAGCTGGGTCCAGGGGCAGGCAGAAGGTCATACACAGGAGGGAGCAGGTAGCTGGGTCCAGGGGCAGGCAGAAGGTCATACACAGGAGGAGGCAGGTAGCTGGGTCCAGGGGCAGGCAGAAGGTCATACACAGGAGGAGGCAGGTAGCTGGGTCCAGGGGCAGGCAGAAGGTCATACACAGGAGGAGGCAGGTAGCTGGGTCCAGGGGCAGGCAGAAGGTCATACACAGGAGGAGGCAGGTAGCTGGGTCCAGGGGCAGGAAGAAGGTCATACACAGGAGGAGGCAGGTAGCTGGGTCCAGGGGCAGGCAGAAGGTCATACATAGGAGGAGCACGGTAGCTGGGTCCAGGGGCAGGCAGAAGGTCATACACAGGAGGGAGCAGGTAGCTGGGTCCAGGGGCAGGCAGAAGGTCATACACAGGAGGAGGCAGGTAGCTGGGTCCAGGGGCAGGCAGAAGGTCATACACAGGAGGAGGCAGGTAGCTGGGTCCAGGGGCAGGCAGAAGGTCATACACAGGAGGAGGCAGGTAGCTGGGTCCAGGGGCAGGCAGAAGGTCATACACAGGAGGAGGCAGGTAGCTGGGTCCAGGGGTAGGCAGAAGGTCATACACAGGAGGGAGCAGGTAGCTGGGTCCAGGGGCAGGCAGAAGGTCATACACAGGAGGGAGCACGGTAGCTGGGTCCAGGGGCAGGCAGAAGGTCATACACAGGAGGGAGCAGGTAGCTGGGTCCAGGGGCAGGCAGAAGGTCATACACAGGAGGAGGCAGGTAGCTGGGTCCAGGGGCAGGCAGAAGGTCATACACAGGAGGGAGCAGGTAGCTGGGTCCAGGGGCAGGCAGAAGGTCATACACAGGAGGAGGCAGGTAGCTGGGTCCAAGGGCAGGCAGGAGGTCATACACAGGAGGAGGCAGGTAGCTGGGTCCAGGGGCAGGCAGAAGGTCATACACAGGAGGGAGCAGGTAGCTGGGTCCAGCGGCAGGAAGAAGGTCATACACAGGAGGGAGCAGGTAGCTGGGTCCAGGGGCAGGCAGAAGGTCATACACAGGAGGAGGCAGGTAGCTGGGTCCAGGGGCAGGCAGAAGGTCATACACAGGAGGGAGCAGGTAGCTGGGTCCAGGGGCAGGCAGAAGGTCATACACAGGAGGAGGCAGGTAGCTGGGTCCAGGGGCAGGCAGAAGGTCATACACAGGAGGGAGCAGGTAGCTGGGTCCAGGGGCAGGAAGAAGGTCATACACAGGGGGTCCAAAGGGGCAACAGTACAGGCAGGGAAAAGGCTAGTAACGTAGTCCGGGAGATCAGGCAGTAGGTTGATAACAGGAAATCCGATGGAATAGGCAAAAGGCATCGTTAGTGAGGCAGGCAAAAACTATCATTCACAGGAAACCCAGCGCTCCAAAAGCTGTGTGCCACAAAACAAACAATACCTCCCAGTGACGGGGTGCAAAGAACTGAACTAAATAGTGTGTAAATGACCTACAGGTGTGTGAACAGGTGATCATAATTCCGGTGATTGGGATCTGGAGAGTGAGCTGCGTTCAGGGGATGTAGGTGTTTGAGAGTGAGCTGGAAAGTGGGCCTGGAAAGTGAGCTGTGTTCAGGGGACCTACGTGTTTGAGAGTGAGCTGGAAAGTGGGCCTGGAAAGTGAGCTGTGTTCAGGGGACCTACGTGTTTGAGGATGAGCTGGAAAGTGAGCTGCGTTCAGGGGACCTACGTGTTTGAGGGTGTGAGTTGGAAGCAGACGTTGCAGGTTGACTGAACAGGTTCAATTAAATCACTGTTTCTCTCAAATAAAAAGCCTACCGAGATAGAATGATGGTTAAAAGCATAGTCTATCCCCTTCTTCTCAGTTATGATGCCAGAGGCAGACAGAACTTGCTTAGGCAGGGAACAAGAGGATTTAACACTTTAGTCCATTTCACTGTTTTCCAACATCTAGAAGGATCACCAGCAGAATCAGAGATATAGCTTTTAAAAAATTTGCTTGATTTAGCTTTCTTAATCCAGATAATACATATGTTTCTCCATTGTCTGAAAAATTGCCAGTCCAGTACTGAGTCAGTTGTGCTTACTTTGGCCCAGGCCTGATAGCTCAGAAGAAAACCAAGGGTTAGATTTATTTTTCACTCTGAAGTGGTTAAAATGCGCATTTATCTGACAGATAAATAAATATGGAGGATACATTTTCTAGAGCCAACTCAGGGTCAGGAGGAATACAGGAGACAGAAATAAATCAGAGTAGAACATGTCACGTGAAAACCCTTGAGGAGAGAAAAAATGCATCTTCTTAATTAAACGAGGATTAGTATTTTGCTGTTTCATATCTCTAATACATTCAATGGGACAATGATCACTGAGATCATATGCAAATACTCCACTAGGCAAATATTTCTGGGGGTTATTAGTAAGAATGAAATCAATCACTAAGGAGTTAACAGGGGTTTCCACATTTAGCCGTGGGGGTTTTGAGATCAATTGAGTCAGAGTAAAATCAATACATACACTCTTAAATGGATCTGAGGCCAAGGATAGCCAATCCAGATTCAAATCGCCTAAAATGACCAACTCCGAGAACAGAAAAAGGTGTTGAACACTCAGATGTACCACCAATAGCATCCGCCGTGGCAGCAGGAAGGGGGTAAATCCCAGCAACAAATAAATGTGTATTCTGGTTTATGGACACATCTACAACCAGGTGCTCAAATGTCTTGGGAACAGAAATTACTAACCAGTTCATTGCATCAAGTCAAAGCTACTGTGGGTCGGTACTGATTCAGTAGATAGCTTTAAGATGGATCAAGACCCATTGAAAGAGCTTGACAGTTCTGTGTGCTGAATATTGTGTCTGTTCCAGGACACCACTTGCATCCCAAATGGCACCCTACATACTACTTTTGAGAATTTAGAATGAGTAACCTAGATCAGCAGCACATGCAGTGAATGATCTTGTGATAAGTCTGTATGACACATCTCCTGTATTCACATAATGGTTAAGGTGTCAGCGCTACAATATTTAGCAGATGTGCTTATCCAGAGCAAGTCAGACTTTTTTCACACTGGTCCCCAATGGGAATCAAACCCACAACCCTGGCGTTGCAAGTGACATGCTCTACCAACTGAGCCCCACGGGCTTGACAATGCAAATAGTCCGGGTAGCCATTTGGTTAGCTGTTCAGGAGTCTTATGACACCATCTGGAATGCGGTTTTAACCAATCAGCATTCAGGATTAGACCCACCCGTTGTATAAAACAACATCTTCTCCTCCCTCCTTTTCTATGTTCCGTACCTACTAAACATGACCCTGGAATGTGGCAGTTAGTGGCCCTCTCAAACCACTAAGAGGTCAAAGGTCAGAGAGCCAGTTCCCACTTCACAGATGTTGTTATTACCTCCCCACAGCTGGATCTAGTCATGGGCCCGGGAGAGGAAGTCAGGGCGTGCGAGGAAGGTGCTGAGAATAGTGCCTTCAGAGAGACATGTGAGGCATTGGAACACCTTCCTTGTCTTTGTGGTTGAATCTGTGCTTGAAATTCACTGCTCGACCGAGGGAACTTACAGATAATTGTATGCTGTTGTACAGAGATGAGGTAGTCATTCAATAATCATGTTAAACACTATTGGACACAGGGTGAGTCCATGCAACGTATTATGTGACTTGTTAAGCACATGTTTACTATTGAACTTATTTAGGCTTTCCATAACAAATGGGGTTGTAATACGTATTGATTCACATTTCATCTTTCCATTTTTTAAATTAATTTGTAAGCATTTTTAACAGCATAATTCCACTTTGACATATGGGATATTGTGTATAGGCCAGTGACACAAAATATTTAATACATCTAAAATTAAAGCTATAACACCACAACAAAATGTGGAAAAAGTCGAGGGGTTTGAATACGTTCTGAAGGCAACTGCAGATATTTAACATTCTGGGACCAGATTTACTGCATCAATGTATAATAATATGCACCTGTAGTCGATTACCGAGCGTTTTTTAAGGAAAAGACAACTGAACCATGACATGATCTCCTCTATTCGGGTTAAACCATGACATGATCTCCTCTATTTGGGTTAAACCATGACAGGATCTCCTCTATTCGGGTTAAACCATGACAGGATCTCCTCTATTTGGGTTAAACCATGACAGGATCTCCTCTATTTGGGTTAAACCATGACATGATCTCCTCTATTCGGGTTAAACCATGACATGATCTCCTCTATTTGGGTTAAACCATGGCAGGATCTCCTCTATTTGGGTTAAACCATGACATGATCTCCTCTATTTGGGTTAAACCATGACATGATCTCCTCTATTCGGGTTAAACCATGACAGGATCTCCTCTATTCGGGTTAAACCATGACAGGATCTCCTCTATTCGGGTTAAACCATGGCAGGATCTCCTCTATTTGGGTTAAACCATGACAGGATCTCCTCTATTTGGGTTAAACCATGACAGGATCTCATCTATTCGGGTTAAACCATGACAGGATCTCCTCTATTCGGGTTAAACCATGACAGGATCTCCTCTATTTGGGTTAAACCATGACAGGATCTCCTCTATTTGGGTTAAACCATGACATGATCTCCTCTATTTGGGTTAAACCATGACACGATCTCCTCTATTTGGGTTAAACCATGGCAGGATCTCCTCTATTTGGGTTAAACCATAACACGATCTCCTCTATTTGGGTTAAACCATGGCAGGATCTCCTCTATTTGGGTTAAACCATGGCAGGATCTCCTCTATTTGGGTTAAACCATGGCAGGATCTCCTCTATTTGGGTTAAACCATGGCAGGATCTCCTCTATTTGGGTTAAACCATGGCAGGATCTCCTCTATTTGGGTTAAACCATGACATGATCTCCTCTATTTGGGTTAAACCATGGCAGGATATCCTCTATTTGGGTTAAACCATGGCAGGATCTCCTCTATTTGGGTTAAACCATGGCAGGATCTCCTCTATGTGGGTTAAACCATGACAGGATCTCCTCTATTTGGGTTAAACCATGACACGATCTCCTCTATTTGGGTTAAACCATGACATGATCTCCTCTATTTGGGTTAAACCATGACATGATCTCCTCTATTTGGGTTAAACCATGACATGATCTCCTCTATTTGGGTTAAACCATGACATGATCTCCTCTATTTGGGTTAAACCATGGCAGGATCTCCTCTATTTGGGTTCAACCATGACATGATCTCCTCTATTTGGGTTAAACCATGACAGGATCTCCTCTATTTGGGTTAAACCATGACAGGATCTCCTCTATTTGGGTTAAACCATGACAGGATCTCCTCTATTTGGGTTAAACCATGACAGGATCTCCTCTATTCGGGTCAAACCATGACAGGATCTCCTCTATTCGGGTTAAACCATGACATGATCTCCTCATCACTATGGCCTCTGATCTGACACAAATGCTTTGTTTGTAAATTATGTTCAGGCATTAACTCAAAAATCTTAAGGTTAGGTGTTTAACTTCGAAGGGTTAAGGTTTGGGATAGGCTTAAAACAAAAATCTCAAGAAAAAAAGTATATTTCTGGATTTGAAATTGCAACTTCTGAAATAAGAGGCAGATGCTTACTCCCATCCCCCATCCTCCATTCCCACAATGCCCTAATAAAACCAAAACCTACTTAACAGTGCTCACTGTGGCCGGTTTCCATGTCATCTACCGACGTCCTCAAACATGGATGGACGTTGAATGCTGAGTTGTATCACGGGGGACCTGGCTGGAATGGTGAGTGTGTAAGGGGAGTGTTACTCTGACTACACAGTCATTTACAGGCAGAGATCAGAGGATGAAAGTCTTCTTCCATCTCTACGTAGAGTAAACAATCCTGATAATGCCCTCTGATGCCTGATAAGGCCCTCTGATGCCTGATATTGCCCTCTGATGCCTGAATGCTCTCTGATGCTAGATAATGCACTCTGATGCCTGATAATGCCCTCCGATATTGTCCTCTGATGCCTGATAATGCTCTCTGATGCCTGATGCTCTGATAACGCTCTCTGATGCCCGATAATGCTCTCTGGTGCCTGATAATGCTCTCTGAATGGCCCCCGATGCCCGATAATGCCCTCTGATGCCCGATAATGCCCTCTGATGCCCGATAATGCTCTCTGATGCCAGATAATGCACTCTGGTAACTGATAATGCTCTCTGATGCCTGATAAAGCCCTTTGATAAAGCCCTCGGATGTCTGATAATGCCCTCTGATGCCTGATAACGCTCTCTGATGCCCGATAATGCTCTCTGGTG
>NC_088424.1:43403224-43435724 GCF_034236695.1 Oncorhynchus nerka | reverse complement strand
ATTTTATTGAATAGTTTGGGGTAGGCCTCGTCTCCGAGGAATGGTCCTCAGAGCCAAGTGCTGATGACAGGTTGTCTTATACTGTGCAGCTGGCATGGAACCAGTTAATGTTATAAACACTACCCTATAAATACCAGGTACACTGACGAGGTAATGTTATAGATACTACCCTATAAATACCAGGTACACTGAGGAGGTAATGTTATATATACTACCCTATAAATACCAGGAATACTGATGAGGTAATGTTATATATACTACCCTATAAATACCAGGAATACTGATGAGGTAATGTTATATATACTACCCTATAAATACCAGGAATACTGATGAGGTAATGTTATATATACTACCCTATAAATACCAGGAATACTGATGAGGTAGTGTTATATATACTACCCTATAAATACCAGGAATACTGACGAGGTAATGTTATATATACTACCCTATAAATACCAGGAATACTGACGAGGTAATGTTATATATACGACCCTATAAATACCAGGAATACTGATGAGGTAATGTTATATATACTACCCTATAAATACCAGGAATACTGATGAGGTAATGTTATATATATACTACCCTATAAATACCAGGAATACTGACGAGGTAATGTTATAGATACTACCCTATAAATACCAGGTACACTGATGAGGTAATGGTATATATACTACCCTATAAATATATATACTACCCTATAAATACCAGGTACACTGATGAGGTAATGTTATATATACTACCCTATAAATACCAGGTACACTGATGAGGTAATGTTATATATACTACCCTATAAATACCAGGTACACTGATGAGGTAATGTTATATATACTACCCTATAAATACCAGGTACACTGATGAGGTAATGTTATAGATACTACCCTATAAATACCAGGTACACTGATGAGGTAATGTTATAGATACTACCCTATAAATACCAGGTACACTGATGAGGTAATGTTATAGACACTACTATCCGTTGAGAGTGGCACAGAGGTCTAAAGCACTGCATCTCAGTGCTAGAGGGGTCACTACAGACCCTGGTTTGATTCCAGGCTGTATCACAACCGGCTGTGATTGGGAGTCCCATAGGGCGGCGCACAATTGGCCCACTGTCGTCGGGGTTAGGATTTGGCCTGGGGTAGGCCATCATTGTAAAATAAGAAGTTGTTCTTAATAACTGACTTGCCCAATAAAATAAAGGATAAAAAATAAATACGTGCTGATGAGGTAATGTTATAGACGCCACCTTATGAAATACCTGCTATGCTGATGAGGTAATGTTATAGACGCCACCTTATGAAATACCTGCTATGCTGATGAGGTAATGTTATAGACGCCACCTTATGAAATACCTGCTATGCTGATGAGGTAATGTTATAGACGCCACCTTATGAAATACCTGCTATGCTGATGAGGTAATGTTATAGACGCCACCTTATGAAATACCTGCTATGCTGATGAGGTAATGTTATAGACGCCACCTTATGAAATACCTGCTATGCTGATGAGGTAATGTTATAGACGCCACCTTATGAAATACCTGCTATGCTGATGAGGTAATGTTATAGACGCCACCTTATAAAATACCTGCTATGCTGATGAGGTAATGTTATAGACGCCACCTTATGAAATACCTGCTATGCTGATGAGGTAATGTTATAGACGCCACCTTATAAAATACCTGCTATGCTGATGAGGTAATGTTATAGACGCCACCTTATGAAATACCTGCTATGCTGATGAGGTAATGTTATAGACGCCACCTTATAAAATACCTGCTATGCTGATGAGGTAATGTTATAGACGCCACCTTATGAAATACCTGCTATGCTGATGAGGTAATGTTATAGACGCCACCTTATGAAATACCTGCTATGCTGATGAGGTAATGTTATAGACGCCACCTTATAAAATACCTGCTATGCTGATGAGGTAATGTTATAGACGCCACCTTATGAAATACCTGCTATGCTGATGAGGTAATGTTATAGACGCCACCTTATGAAATACCTGCTATGCTGATGAGGTAATGTTATAGACACCACCTTATGAAATACCTGCTATGCTGATGAGGTAATGTTATAGACGCCACCTTATGAAATACCTGCTATGCTGATGAGGTAATGTTATAGACGCCACCTTATGAAATACCTGCTATGCTGATGAGGTAATGTTATAGACGCCACCTTATAAAATACCTGCTATGCTGATGAGGTAATGTTATAGACGCCACCTTATAAAATACCTGCTATGCTGATGAGGTAATGTTATAGACGCCACCTTATAAAATACCTGCTATGCTGATGAGGTAATGTTATAGACGCCACCTTATAAAATACCTGCTATGCTAATGAGGTAATGTTATAGACGCCACCTTATAAAATACCTGCTATGCTAATGAGGTAATGTTATAGACGCCGCCTTATAAAATACCTTCTATGCTAATGAGGTAATGTTATAGACACCACCTTATAAAACACCTGCTATGCTGATGAGGTAATGTTATAGACGCCACCTTGGCAAAAACAACATTGTAGAGTGCGCTGACTTGAAGGGGTACGGGAATGTTTGAAGGGGTACGGGACTATAAACAGTTTGGAAACCACTGCTATAGAGGATAAGCAGCCTCTAAAATATACGTAAACAGACCATACATTTCAAAATGTTTGTTTTCTTGGAAAGCTGTGAGTGCTATTATATGATACAATGTCAGTACATGTTGCATTTACAACTGGTCTAAGTCCTTTCGTCAACTGATTTCAGCCAGTGGATTGACTGCATTGTTTGAATGGAATGTTGGCATATTGGCAGTTAATTTAAAAAAATGTATGGAATCATTCCTCTAAGCCTGTCTGCCTAGCTAGCTAACAAATAAACAGTGCAGATACATTCTTCAAATTCATTATTTTACACAGTATCTTATCACAGCTCTGGCAAACCATGGTTGACCAACTCCCTGACCTAAATGGCTGCCCCTTCATCCCATCATAAGAAGGTTCATGTCCATTCTAGTATTCTAATTCTATGGTCATTTTTGTTTGTTTACTATTCTTGTTGGGTCTTCTGGTCCCCACAAGTATAGTAAAACACGTCCACACATCCCCACACACACACAAAATGGATCTGGTTTGTAACCGTCTAGTCTAGGCCTATGAAAAGGAGACAATATGACATCCATCTAGCCTGGAGGATCAAATGACTGTCCAAAAACAAAGCTTCAGGTGGCACTGGTTGGCTGTCAGTTTGCCTTTCACAAATTTCAAAATACAATACCGTTTGGAAAGCACCATCATCACTACAACACTCACCACCTCATAGTGCTGAAAAGATAATACTGATCTGTCAGTAGAAGCTAACATTTGTCCTCAACAGCTTTTGAGTGATTCTGAACGAACAGCACTTTTTTTCCAAAGTACCTTATCTTTACCCCAAAATGGCAAAATGAAAACAGATTAAGACGTTTTTGAAAATGTATTAAAAAAAAAAAAAAAAAACAGAAATACCTTATTTACAGCCAGCTTGGAGGTTGCAAAAAGGTGCCTAAAGGACTCTTAGACCATGATAAACAAGATTCTCTGGTCTGATGACACCAAGATTGAACTCTTTGGCCTGAATGACAAGAGTCACATCTGAAGGAAACCTGGCACCACCCCAACGGTGAAGCATGGTGGTGGCAGCATCATGCTGTGGGGATGTTTTTCAGCTGCAGGGACTGGGAGACTAGTCAGGATTGAGGGAAAGATGAACGGAGCAAAGTACAGAGAGACCCTTGATGAAAACTTGCTCCAGAGCTCTCAGGATCTGAATGTCCTTGAGTGGCCCAGCCAGAGCCAAGACTTAAACCTGATCAAACATCTCTGGAGACCTGAAAATAATTGTGCAGACAATTTGTTTTTTGAAGTAGCTTATCTTGATATATCGGCCTTGACCAGTGAGTAGCCTATGCTTTATCTTCTTCATTTTGGCAAACTCCAAGAGGGCTGTCATGTGCCTTTTACTGAGGAGGGGCAACTGTTTGGCCACTCTACCATAAAGGCCTGATTGGTGGAGAGCTGCAGAGATGGTTGTCCTTCTGGAAGGTTCTCCCATCTCCACAGAGGAAGTCTGGAGCTCTGTCAATGTGACAATCGAGTTCTTGGCCATCTCCCTGATCATGGCCCTTCTCCCCTGATTACTCAGTTTGGCCAGACGGACAACTGTAGGAAGAGTCTTGGTGGTTTTAAACTTCTTCCACTTCAGAATGATGGAGGCCACTGTGTTCTTGGGGATCTTCAATGCTGCAGGAATTTTTTGGTACCCTTTCCCAGATCTGTGATTTTTGCTCTGACATGCTTTGTCAACTGTGGGACCTTATATAGAGGTTTGTGGCTTTCCAAATCATGTCCAATCAATTGAATTGACCAAAGGTGAACTCCAATCAAGTTGTAGAAACATCTCAAGGATGATCAATGGAAACAGGATGCACCTGAGCTCAATTTCGAGTCTCATCGTAAAAAGGTCTGAATACTTATGTAAATAAGGTATTTCAGTTTTTATTTGTAATACAATTGCAAACATTTCTAAAAACCTGTTTTCTCACTTTGTCATTGTGGGGTATTGTGTGTAGATTGATAAAGATTTGTTGTTGTTATTTAATCCATTTTAGAACGAGGCTGTAATGTAACAAAATGTGGTGAAAGGGAAGGGTTCTGAATACTTTCCGACTGCACTGTAATTGCAGCAGTTACCAAGAAAAGATAGTTCCTACCATACCCAACAAATTACAGCAATAGACTAAGGATATTAATTTGACAAAAGGCCCACTTATAACCTCTCTTAAACCAAATACAGAGAACACGCTTAAAAAGACAGATTTAGACTTCCTTTACCCAACTCAAATTTCTCAACAGAATTATATAAAACACGTTTTGCAATTTTTAAATAACTGGTTTAGATTAATAAATAGGTTACAATGATATGCAAAAACAATAAGGATAAAACCATTATTTTTTTATATTTTTTTATTTCACCTTTATTTAACCAGGTAGGCTAGTTGAGAACAAGTTCTCATTTGCAACTGCGACCTGGCCAAGATAAAGCATAGCAGTGTGAACAGACAACACAGAGTTACACATGGAGTAAAATGATTATGAATACGAAAATACGAAAATAAATACATTTCTGAAATTGCATCCTACCTTAATAGCGAGTTGCACACTAGCAGCCGGCATTTGGCGGTTTGTGTGGTATGAAAAAAATACTCTGCTAATGTCTTTTATCGTGTAAATGACATAGATTTGCTTGAAATGGGTTCATAGAATCAACCAATAGGTAGCTAGATCTACGCAAAAAAAACCTCGAAGTTTTCAAGTTACGGAGTTGTCATGAAAGCGGGAGAACGCCCCCGTGAGAAGACGGCGCGTGGACAGCAGATATAGGAAGTTACAATTCGACAAGGACGAGAACAACTTGTCTACCGGTACAAGATTTTCGATTACCATTCAAATTGTATTAAATCTCAAGTGTCTTGCTGCCAACTAAATCTAAATTATTGTTGCTTTTATGTTGATATTTTACATATTTTTTTACTTGTCAGTTGCGTATGTGAATATTAGTTTTTTTGAATCAACTTGTTTTGGAATCCTGGTGGGAAAGAAGCCTTCCTTGTTGTCAACTATAGAGCTGTAGAGCATAGAAATGACCGGACCGTAATGTCAGGTGAGGAATAACATTTGATTAGTATTTATTTTATCACAGGTGTTGAATGTGCTTGGTAACATATTATGTAGGGAATGGGCTTTAGGCAACTCGTGTGAAAGTTGTGAGCTCTGAGAATACTGAAGTTTATTGAATTGTGGACGTGAAACAGAAACATTTGGCATTTTTACCCCCTGTTTTTACAGGCTGAGACAAGACTAGTACGCACTCGCTTCTCTTGGGAACTGGGTTAATTTGTAACTGAGTGTCAACTTTCCCTTTCTCTTCTCTAGACACATTTTCCTGTTAAGCCTCTGCACCTTTATAAAACCCTGAATAGAGTTAGAAAATGTGTCGCATAAATGTGTATATGTCAGCAGAAATAGAATAAAAAGTCATATTCACATAACCCTTTTTATGTTATTATTTAATGTTTTGTAAAAGCTACGATTGTAGAAAGTGTAATGTTTATCTCTGTCTGTCTGTGTCTCTCTCTCTCTTTCCCTTCCCCCCCCTCATTCGTCTCTCTCTCTTTCCCTTTCCCCCCCTCATTCGTCTCTCTCGCTCTCTCTCTCCTGCCCAGTGGTTGCATGCTGATTGGAGGAGGGCAGTGCCAGTGTCAGCCAGCAGGATGAGTGTGTCTGACGGTGTGACGAGAACAACCAGTTTGGACATGGATCAATTACAGCAACGGCAGACCGTCTTTCTCCAGATCTACCCGCGTCTGCCCCAGGACACCGCTGCATGTTGTACCCTCCAGGTCAGCCCTCGGGCCACGGCCGCTACGGTTATCCAGAACGCAGGGGCCACGCTGGGCCTGGACATGACCCGACACTACGCCCTCTTGGAGGTCAGGCAGGATGGAGGGGCTGAGAGGATGCTAAGGCACTCTGAGATTCCCATGGAGAGGGTGTTGCTGTGGCCCCCAGGGGCCCGGAACCAGCATCCCCAGGAGGAGGGGTACTACTTCATCCTGCAAGCCCAAGGAAGTGGAGGAGATCTGGGGTCAGGGACTGGCGGTAGTGAGGTATCTTCATCAGAGGAATATGATGACCTGTGCAGCCTCTCCACCCTGACCGAGGACACTATCCTGGCCGCATTGCGCCAGCGCTTCTACAAACACAACATCTACACGTACGCCAGAGGCATCCTGGTCGCCATTAACCCCTTCAAGTTCCTACCCATCTATAACCCGAAGTATGTCAAAATGTACAACGACCAGCCACTGGGAAAACTGAGCCCTCACATCTTTGCAGTGGCGGATGTGGCGTTCCACACCATGCTGAAGAAGCAGGAGAACCAGTGTGTGGTGATATCAGGGGAGAGCGGATCAGGGAAGACCCAGAGCGCCAACTTCCTGATTCACTGTCTGACGGCGTTGAGCCAGAAGGGCTACAGCAGCGGGGTGGAGAGGACCATATTAGGAGCAGGGCCTGTCCTGGAGGTAAGAGGATAGACAGAGAGAGAGAGAGAGAGAGAGAGAGAGTGTGTGTGTGTGTGTGTAACTGACGGTTATGGATGAAGATCGTCATGAAAATAAAATAACTGTCAAAAGCCGATAATCCTTCCCTAATAGCGGGAGTGTTTACTAATGATAATCCTTCCCTAATAGCGGGAGTGTTTACTAATGATAATCCTTCCCTAATAGCGGGAGTGTTTACTAATGATAATCCTTCCCTAATAGCGGGAGTGTTTACTAATGATAATCCTTCCCTAATAGCGGGAGTGTTTACTAATGATAATCCTTCCCTAATAGCGGGAGTGTTTACTAATGATAATCCTTCCCTAATAGCGGGAGTGTTTACTAATGATAATCCTTCCCTAATAGCGGGAGTGTTTACTAATGATAATCCTTCCCTAATAGCGGGAGTGTTTACTAATGATTATACGCCGTTGTTTTTGCTCACTTATACAGTGCTTAGTCTGTCTATTAAACATTCTACATCTCCTCCTCTTTCCAACTGGCCTTTGATGCAGGAGCTGTTAATATGCTCGCTGTGCGGGGGAGTAGACCGCTATAGGCTACGGCACTAAAGTTTAAAAAAACAAACATTCGTTTGATGTGTGGACTTTTTTGTTTGTTGTTGCTTAAATCTCTTCGCCTCACTTCCTGTTGTGCTGCTGCTGCCTCCTGGAAAGACTGAATATTATCTCTAGTAGCCATGTTAGAGCGGTTGTCATGGTTACCAGGTTAAATGTTTTTTTTTTTTTTTACAAGGAGATAGTAAGTCTGACAATCTTTAAAACATTTTTTTTATATATAGTTTATTCATAAAGATACACTTTTATAGTTTCATAATGCTCGATGACCGCATCTATAAGGCGCTATGAATGTTAATAAAGCAGTATAAGACTTCATCATGAGAAGTGTAACTGATCTCGACTCCAGAGAAGAGACCCTGGCCAGACCCGCAGTAGTTTGAGATTATCTTTGGGTGAAAGATAATCAGATGAGAACTCAGCTGCTATGTGGTAAACCAGGCAACTCTAGAGCAGGCAGGAAGGAGGAAGCCATAGACACACATGAACGAAGAGCTACTGTTTGCACCCAAAAGTGTGGCCTCTGATTTATTTATTTGCAGCTGGATGTGTCAATGAAAAGCTAGAAACAAAAACACTACGTCTACGTCTCAAACTGCACCCTATTCCCTAAATAGTGCACTACTTTTTTTCATAGAGTGCCTTTTGAGACTGTGTTTTCTATACAGCTGTCAGCGTTAGAAAGCAAAACATTCTCTGCCAAACCTGCATTCCATCTGGTGTGGAGGAATACCAAGTGCAAATGCTTGTGTCCTACCCCACCCCACTCCTTCCCAAGAAGCACTCTGTTCCCGCCCTTACCCAAGGTGCATTGTGATCCCTAGATTCTTTCTTTTATCTCTGTGTACAGGTCCAACAGGTTTCTCTCAGGGTTTTTTCCTGTTTCTTACCCAAACAACAGTCCTCTGTTTTCTCTCTCTCTCTGTGTCTCTGTCTCTCTCTGTCTCGCTCTCGCTCTCTCAGTCGTTATGTGACGTTCATTCTCCGTTGGCAGTCAATGCCAGACGCTGAGGCTTGCATAGCTGCAGGAGAAGGGAAGGTCTCTGATTATTTGCGAGACTATTTTTAAAGTGCCGTGGGAAGGAAAGGACACAGGAAATAGTTGTAAATTAGTAAGTTGTGTGAAGTGAATTTCCCTCCTGTGTAACTGAGAGGACAGTGTTAACAACAACATGCAGTGAAACTACTGACCACACTTAGGACTGTGGCGGTCACGAAATTTAGTCAGCCGGTGATTGTCAAGCAAATAACTGTCGGTCTCACGCTAATTGACCATTAATTAACATAAACACATTTAGCATCTCCTGGCTTCCACACACAACCTACCAGCCATTTAAAAAAGAAAAGTTGAATAAATCCATGTAATATAGCCTGGTAGTAGTAATCTATGCACTTAAATAGCGAATGGAGGGCGCTTTTCCCCGTGGTTTATCTTCATGCCAGCCAGGTAGGCTCTACTCCTGTTGTAAATAGAAGCTATGTGTTTAATATTAGCAGAGATGATAAATGCATATAGTAGGCCTAGCCTATAGAAAGCTGATGGGATCCTCTTTTTAAGAGGCCATCGAAACTTTGTTTTCTCCCACATTTGCGTAGCCAATAGAAATGTTGTGCAACATGAGCTCATGGGCTCTCATGAAGTGCTTGATTTAGATGTTCCGTTACATCTGTATTGATGTCAGTGATGACAGGGACAATAGAGTGCTGAGTACCAGGCAGTTAGCAATTTTGGTGGGTTTCTAATAACTATCAGCAGCATCAAGCCTTGTTACTGTGACTAAACGGTCACATGGAGTTTAACTGCCTTTGTGACTCATGACTGCCGGTGTGGTGGGTAATACAGTCACCGTAACAACCCTAACCCACTGTCTATATGATGTAACCTTACAGAGATAGTTGTGCAAATCCAAGCAGATCCTTGATTTTTGGGTCACATTAGCTTGATGTTTTTAAAAATATATTTTTAAAATTGTACCTTTTTTTTTATTTAACTAGGCAAGTCCGTAAAGAACAAATTCTTATTTACAATGACGGCCTGGGAACAGTGGGTTAACTGGTCTAGGAACAGTGGG
This sequence comes from Oncorhynchus nerka, assembly GCF_034236695.1. NCBI lineage: Eukaryota > Metazoa > Chordata > Actinopteri > Salmoniformes > Salmonidae > Oncorhynchus > Oncorhynchus nerka. The sequence goes on along the minus strand of NC_088424.1, from coordinate 43,425,933 downwards.
TTAACTGGTCTAGTGGGTTAACTGCCTTGTTCAGGGGCAGAGCAACAGATTTTTACCTTGTCAGCTCGGGGATTTGAACTTGCAACCTTCCGGTTACTAGTCAAACACTCTAACCACTAGGCTACCTGCCGCCTCTACACTCTAACCACTAGGCTACCTGCCGCCTCTACACTCTAACCACTAGGCTACCTGCCACCTCTACACTCTAACCACCTGCCACCCACTTCTCACAGTGCTCAGGAATAACGGGGAGCCTAGACGATATCAAGTTTTTAATTACATCTTTACTAAAGGACACGTACAAAGCTATATCCTGTGTACTACTTCCTGTCCACCTTCAGGAAGTCAGAAGCACACGAGGTAGTTACTACAGGAACCTCGGTACTGTTTAATGTTTTCAGTTGGTGCCTTTTTTGTCTCTACTCTCTCCGAGTCTAATTAGCCAGTTGCATTACATTATCCATCATCACATGACACACATGACTCATTAATGAGGATGACCGTTGATTAAAACAACTGATATTAAACACTTTTACCATTTTCTCATTGCTCTGACGTCTGCACTGAGAAAGCATCAAGGTCCAGGGCCCGTATTCATGAAGTGCTGATCTAGGATCAGGCCCCGCCTCCTGTCCCATGTAATCTTATTCATTATGATCTAAAAGACTAAACAGATCCTAGATCAGAAATCCTACTCTTAAGACGTTTTATGAAAACAGTACTAGATTCTCTGCAGTGTTTTGGACGAACCTCTGGTGTCCTGATGGACTCCCCATGATGAGAGGTAATGCTATGATGGCGGAGAACTAGACTCCCCCTTCTCTCTATCTGAGAGCAAAAAACGACACTCTTCACATGGTTAGGAGACGTAGGCCTCTTCTGCACTGTTCAACCAATCCAGTAAATGTGGAGGAGTTGAGATGGAGCGTCGCCTTGCTAACATCCAAAAGCTGTTTCCCCTGGAAACAGGAACATCTGGTTGTTGGACTGGGCAGAGACAAGATGTTCTGGTTTTCAAGGGAAATGGCTTGTTGATGTTAACGAGGCGACGCTTTTACGCCTGCCTGACAATTCCTGCTTACCATATATACAACAACTCTCTCTAATTACACTCTCTCTCTCTTTCTCTCTCCTTGTCGATTGTTCTCGCTCTCTCTCTCTCACACATTCACCCTGTCTCTCTCTCTCTCACACACACACGCTCTCTCTCATTCACTCACTCACTCACTCTCTCTCTGTCTGTCTCTCTCTCTCTCTCTCTCTTCACCCTGTCTCTCTCTCTTCACCCTGTCTCTCTCTCTCACTTCGTTCACCCTGTCTCTCTCTCTCTCTCTCACTCACCTCGTTCACCCTGTCTCTCTCTCTCTCTCACACTCATTCACCCGGTCTCTCTCTCTCTCACTCACACTCATTCACCCGGTCTCTCTCTCTCTCACTCACACTCATTCACCCTGTCTCTCTCTCTCTCACTCACACTCATTCGCCCTGTCTCTCTCTCTCTCACTCACACTCGTTCACCCTGTCTCTCTCTCTCTCACTCACACTCGTTCACCCTGTCTCTCTCTCACTCACACACGTTCACCCTGTCTCTCTCTCACTCACACACGTTCACCCTGTCTCTCTCTCACTCACACACGTTCACCCTGTCTCTCTCTCTCTCTCTCACTCACACTCGTTCACCCTGTCTCTCTCTCTCTCTCTCTCACACTCGTTCACCCTGTCTCTCTCTCTCTCTCACTCACACTCGTTCACCCTGTCTCTCTCTCTCTCACTCACACTCGTTCACCCTGTCTCTCTCTCTCTCTCATTCACACTCGTTCACCCTGTCTCTCTCTCTCTCTCATTCACACTCGTTCACCCTGTCTCTCTCTCACTCACACTCGTTCACCCTCTCTCTCTCACTCACACTCGTTCACCCTGTCTCTCTCTCTCTCTCTCTCTCTCTCACTCACACTCGTTCACCCTGTCTCTCTCTCTCTCTCACTCACACTCATTCACCCTGTCTCTCTCTCTCTCACTCACACTCGTTCACCCTGTCTCTCTCTCTCTCTCTCTCACTCACACTCGTTCACCCTGTCTCTCTCTCTCTCTCACTCACACTCATTCACCCTGTCTCTCTCTCTCTCTCTCTCACTCACACTCATTCACCCTGTCTCTCTCTCTCTCACTCACACTCATTCACCCTGTCTCTCTCTCTCTCTCTCACTCACACACGTTCACCCTGTCTCTCTCTCTCTCTCTCTCTCACACACGTTCACCCTGTCTCTCTCTCTCTCTCTCTCTCACTCACACACGTTCACCCTGTCTCTCTCTCTCTCTCACTCACACACGTTCACCCTGTCTCTCTCTCTCTCTCACTCACACACGTTCACCCTGTCTCTCTCTCTCTCTCTCTCTCTCTCTCACACACGTTCACCCTGTCTCTCTCTCTCTCTCTCTCTCTCTCACTCACACACGTTCACCCTGTCTCTCTCTCTCTCTCTCTCTCACTCTCTCTCATACACGCTCACCCTCTCTCAATTCAATTCAATTCGCTTTATTGGCATGACGTAACAATGTACATATTGCCAAAGCTTATTTTGGATATTTACAATATAAAAAATAAAAATGAGAATCAATTGGACAACAGTAACAACAATAACCAAGTGTCAAAATAACCATACATTGAACAATAACAATAAGCATACAGTAGAGGACATGTGCAGGTTGATTGGTCTGTCAGACACTGTCCCTCAACTTATGTCAGGCAGCAATGTAGTGCGATGCCAACCCACAGCTCTCTGCGTCCTCCCCCAACAGGATGGGTAGCCTGTCCTCATCAGAGAGGTCTTCAATGTAGTGCGATGCCAACCCACAGCTCTCTGCGTCCTCCCCCAACAGGATGGGTAGCCTGTCCTCATCAGAGAGGTCTTCAATGTAGTGCGATGCCAACCCACAGCTCTCTGCGTCCTCCCCCAACAGGATGGGTAGCCTGTCCTCATCAGAGAGGTCTTCAATGTAGTGCGATGCCAACCCACAGCTCTCTGCGTCCTCCCCCAACAGGATGGGTAGCCTGTCCTCATCAGAGAGGTCTTCAATGTAGTGCGATGCCAACCCACAGCTCTCTGCGTCCTCCCCCAACAGGATGGGTAGCCTGTCCTCATCAGAGAGGTCTTTGAAACCTTGAATCAGGGTTTCAAACTTGGGGAAATTACACTCTCTAATTGTTTTATATTTCTGACATTTTGTCAGGAAATGCAGCTCTGTCTCAGGTTCTGCTGTTGTGCAATGGTTGCACAGCCTTTCCTCTACATGGAGCCAGGTTTTCCTGTGTCTACCCTTCTCAATGGCAAGGCTATGCTCACTGAGCCTGTACTTTGTCAAGGTTTTTCTACGGTTTTGATCAGTAACCATGGTCAAATATTTAGCCACGGTGTACAGTCGATTTAGGGCCAGATAGCACTGCATTTTGCTTGTGCTTGTGTTTCCCCTTAAGCAATATAGTTTTGTTTTGACTGTGTTGTAATTTGGTTTATCCTGATTGATTGGATGTTCTGGTCCTGAGGCTTCAGTGTGTTAGTAGAACAGGTTTGTGAACTCAGCCCCAGGACCATCTGGATGAGGGGACTCTTTTCTCAGCTCTTGGCATTGCAGGGCTTGGTAATGATATGAGAGGTGGTCACTGTATTTGAGATGTTTCCAAAACTTAATTTCTCTTTTTTGAGTTTTTATTATTAGTGGATATTGGCCTAATTCTGCCCTGCATGTATTGTTTGTAGTTTTCCTCTGAACATGTAGGAGAATCTTACAGAACTCTGCATGCAGGGTTTCAATGGGGTATTTGTCCCATTTGATGAAATCTTGTTTTGCAAGTGGACCCCACACCTCGCTGACATAAAGTGCAATTGGTTCAATGACATATTCAATTAGTTTTAGCCAAATTTTAATAGGTATTTCAATTTGAATTTGGTTTTTAATGGCGTAGAATGCCCTGCGTTCTTTTCTCTCTCAGCTCATTCACTGCCTCATTAAGGTGTCCAGTTGAGCTTATATTTAAACCTCAGTAATTGTAGTGTGTACAGTACTCTATATATTTTGTACCAATTGAGAACTTTGGTCTAATTCCCTGAGATCTGGATCTTCTCTAGAAAATCATTATTTTAGTCTTTTTGGGGTTTACTGCCAGGGCCCAGGTCTGGCAGTACTGCTCTAGCAGGTCCAGGCTCTGCTGTAGGCCATGTGCTGTGGGTGACAGCAGGCATAGGTCATCTGCGAAGAGTAGGCATTTAACTTCTGAATTGTGGAGACTAACACCAGGGGCTGAGGATTTATCTAGAATAGTGGCCAATTCATTAATGTAGATATTGAAGAGTGCAGGGCTCAGATTGCAACCCTGGCGAAGGCCCCGCTCCTGGTTAAAGAATTCTGTTATTTTCTTACCAATTTTAATGCTGCACGTATTGCCAGTATACATTGATTTAATTATGTCATGTTTTACCCCCTACACCACTTTCAATAACTTTGTAGAACAGTCCTGTATGCCAAATATAATCAAATACTTTTTGGAAGTCGATAAAGCAAGCGTATATTTTGGTATTATTTTGGTGGACATGTTTATCTATCAGGGTGTGCAGGGTGTAAATATGATCAGTTGTGCGATGTTTTGGTATAAATCTTATTTGGCTTTTACTCAAGACATTGTGCTTATTAAGGAAGATTAGAACTCTTACATTTATAATACTACAGAAAACCTTCCCCATGTTACTGTTCACGCAAATGCCTCTGGAATTGTTAGGGTCAAATTTGTCTCTGTTCTTAAAGATTGGGGTCCCAGATGTCAGGGAATTAACCTACACTCGGGATCAAATTAAACAGTTTTAATATAGCCAATTGAAAATTTGAGCATCTCATTTAGGTGCCATCAGGTCCACATGCCTTTTTAAATTTGAGAGCCTGAGATTTCTTATTGAGCTCCTGGTCAGTAATTGGGGAGTGCAGTGGATTTTGATTGTCCTTTTATAGCTTTTTCTAACCCATTGAACTGCTCATGAATTTGGCGTTGTTCTGCGTTTGTGTCAATTTGAACAGTGTTGTAGAGTGTTTTAAAATGGGTTGTCCATATGTCACCATTTTGTATCGCTAATTCCTCTTGTTTAGATTTTAACGTTTTTTCCAATTTTGCCAGAAGTTGTGTGTGTTTATGGACTCCTCAATTAGTGTCAGCGGCTTGCTGTTGTACTGTGCTTTTTGGTTCTGAGTGTACGTTTTATAGAGTTTTAAAGTCTCACAGTAATGAAGGCGTAGTTCACCATTATTTGGGTCTCTGTGCTTTTGGTTGGATAGTGTTCTAACTTTTTTCCTTATAATTTTACAATCTGCATCAAACCAGTTGTCATCTGTGGTCTTTTTTGTTTTGTTTTTTATCAATTTCAATTGTGTATCTTTTGCCGTTTGCCTGAATATATAGTTGATGTTTTGTTCTGCCAGATTGATGCCTTCTTCACTGTGAGTGAATGTGGCGTCCAGAAAGTTATCTGAGTGTGTTTGGATATTTTGGTTACTGGTTGCTTTCTGGTATTCTTCTGTGCTGTTTTGGGCCCATCTGTGTGAATTTCTGATGTTGTACAGCTTACTGGGCTGTGAATGTGTGGTGGTTTCCATGTCTGTTCTTTTGAGGAAGAACGTAATTTGGCTGTGATCAGACAGAGGTGTTAGTGGCTTGACAGTGAATGAGCTGAGAGAGAAAGGGTCAATGTCTGTGATCACATAGTCTACTGTACTGTGGCCAAGAGGTGAGCAGTAGGTGAATCTCCCCAAAGAGTCCCCCCCCGTAACCTACCATTGACAAAGTACAGACCCAGGCTTCTACAGAGCTGCAACAGATCCCTTCCATTGTTGTTGACGGTGCTGCCACTGTTGTTTCTATGGGGGAGATGAACACAGTTAGAAACAGTATGGCCTGTAATAAAGCTGTCCCCTTGTGTGGTTGTTAGATCAGGTAGTGTTCCTGTGCGTTTGTGTCCCCACAGGTGAGCACTTTTCCCTGGTCCTGGAAATGGCACGTCTCTTCCTCAAGGGTGGGGAAGATCTCCTCTGAGTAATATGGGGATTCTGGGGGGGGTCTCCTCTGAGTAATATGGGGATTCTGAGGGGGGGGAGATCTCCTCTGAGTAATATGGGGATTCTGAGGGGGTCTCCTCTGAGTAATATGGGGATTCTGAGGGGGGGAGATCTCCTCTGAGTAATATGGGGATTCTGAGGGGGATCTCATCTGAGTAATATGGGGATTCTGAGGGGGGGGATCTCATCTGAGTAATATGGGGATTCTGAGAGGGGGATCTCCTCTGAGTAATATGGGGATTCTGAGAGGGGGATCTCCTCTGAGTAATATGGGGATTCTGAGAGGGGGGATCTCCTCTGAGTAATATGGGGATTCTGAGAGGGGGGATCTCCTCTGAGTAATATGGGGATTCTGAGAGGGGGAGAGAGGGATCTCATCTGAGTAATATGGGGATTCTGAGAGGGGGGGATGTCCTCTGAGTAATATGGGGATTCTGAGAGGGGGATCTCCTCTGAGTAATATGGGGATTCTGAGAGGGGGAATCTCCTCTGAGTAATATGGGGATTCTGAGGGGGGATCTCCTCTGAGTAATATGGGGATTCTGAGAGGGGGGGAGAGGGATCTCATCTGAGTAATATGGGGATTCTGAGGGGGGGGATCTCCTCTGAGTAATATGGGGATTCTGAGAGGGGGGGCCTCCTCTGAGTAATATGGGGATTCTGAGAGGGGGGGATCTCCTCTGAGTAATATGGGGATTCTGAGGGGGGATCTCCTCTGAGTAATATGGGGATTCTGAGGGAGGGGGATCTCATCTGAGTAATATGGGGATTCTGAGAGGGGGCCTCCTCTGAGTAATATGGGGATTCTGAGAGGGGGATCTCCTCTGAGTAATATGGGGATTCTGAGGGGGGGATCTCCTCTGAGTAATATGGGGATTCTGAGGGAGGGGGATCTCATCTGAGTAATATGGGGATTCTGAGGGGGGAGATCTCCTCTGAGTAATATGGGGATTCTGAGAGGGGGGAGATCTCCTCTGAGTAATATGGGGATTCTGAGGGGGAATCTCCTCTGAGTAATATGGGGATTCTGAGGGGGAGATCTCCTCTGAGTAATATGGGGATTCTGAGGGAGGGGGATCTCATCTGAGTAATATGGGGATTCTGAGAGGGGGAGATCTCCTCTGAGTAATATGGGGATTCTGAGGGGGAGATCTCCTCTGAGTAATATGGGGATTCTGAGGGGGGATCTCCTCTGAGTAATATGGGGATTCTGAGAGGGGGATCTCATCTGAGTAATATGGGGATTCTGAGAGGGGGATCTCCTCTGAGTAATATGGGGATTCTGAGAGGGGGATCTCCTCTGAGTAATATGGGGATTCTGAGGGGGATCTCCTCTGAGTAATATGGGGATTCTGAGAGGGGGGATCTCCTCTGAGTAATATGGGGATTCTGAGAGGGGGGCTCTCCTTTGAGTAATATGGGGATTCTGAGGGGGGGGGGAATCTCCTCTGAGTAATATGGGGATTCTGAGGGGGGGGATCTCCTCTGAGTAATATGGGGATTCTGAGGGAGGGGGATCTCATCTGAGTAATATGGGGATTCTGAGAGGGGGAGATCTCCTCTGAGTAATATGGGGATTCTGATGGGGGGAGAGATCTCCTCTGAGTAATATGGGGATTCTGAGGGGGGGATCTCCTCTGAGTAATATGGGGATTCTGAGGGGGGATCTCCTCTGAGTAATATGGGGATTCTGAGAGGGGGATCTCCTCTGAGTAATATGGGGATTCTGAGAGGGGGGCTCTCCTTTGAGTAATATGGGGATTCTGAGGGGGGGATCTCCTCTGAGTAATATGGGGATTCTGAGGGGGAATCTCATCTGAGTAATATGGGGATTCTGAGGGGGGGGGGCTCTCCTTTGAGTAATATGGGGATTCTGAGAGGGGGGGATCTCCTCTGAGTAATATGGGGATTCTGAGAGGGGGATCTCCTCTGAGTAATATGGGGATTCTGAGAGGGGGCTCTCCTTTGAGTAATATGGGGATTCTGAGGGGGGATCTCCTCTGAGTAATATGGGGATTCTGAGGGGGGGAATCTCCTCTGAGTAATATGGGGATTCTGAGGGGGAGATCTCCTCTGAGTAATATGGGGATTCTGAGGGAGGGGGATCTCATCTGAGTAATATGGGGATTCTGAGAGGGGGGAGATCTCCTCTGAGTAATATGGGGATTCTGAGGGGGGAGATCTCCTCTGAGTAATATGGGGATTCTGAGGGGGAGATCTCCTCTGAGTAATATGGGGATTCTGAGGGGGGGATATATATCGCGCAAAGGACCACATCTTTTTCTGCCAATACAATTTATTTTTTCAGTTTTAACCAAATGTGACCTCTCTGTAGCCTGTGGGGCAGTGACCTCTCTGTAGCCTGTGGGGCAGTGACCTCTCTGTAGCCTGTGGGGCAGTGACCTCTCTGTAGCCTGTGGGGCAGTGACCTCTCTGTAGCCTGTGGGATAGTGACCTCTCTGTAGCCTGTGGGACAGTGACCTCTCTGTAGCCTGTGGGACAGTGACCTCTCTGTAGCCTGTGGGACAGTGACCTCTCTGTAGCCTGTGGGACAGTGACCTCTCTGTAGCCTGTGGGACAGTGACCTCTCTGTAGCCTGTGGGACAGTGACCTCTCTGTAGCCTGTGGGACAGTGACCTCTCTGTAGCCTGTGGGGTAGTGACCTCTCTGTAGCCTGTGGGGTAGTGACCTCTCTGTAGCCTGTGGGGCAGTGACCTCTCTGTAGCCTGTGGGACAGTGACCTCTCTGTAGCCTGTGGGGTAGTGACCTCTCTGTAGCCTGTGGGGCAGTGACCTCTCTGTAGCCTGTGGGGCAGTGAGTGACAACGTCAGCCTTACACCATGTCTCCTGCAGAATGATGACGTCATCATCTTTAAGATGTGTGTTGAACTCCAGTGCTAAACTCTTCAGTCCAAAGGTTGATGAGTTTAGGGTTTAGGCCCTGATAGTGATTTCATGTTGCAAAAAGAAAGAATAGCAGTCAGAAATACAGTACCTACTAACTAATAAGTTGTTAAGAGTGAGATAAACAGGATAACAGCTAACATTCTTTCTGTTGCATATATATAAATATTCCTATTCATTGAACAAGTAAATTCTAGTACAATAGGTGTGTGTGTGTGTGTTTAGTGCAGATCTATTGGAGGAGCTGTTTAATCTCACTTAATCTCTTTAATATCTCTCCCTCACACACACGCTCACCCTCTCTCTCTCACACACGCTCACCCTCTCTCTCTCACACACGCTCACCCTCTCTCTCTCTCTCACACACACGCTCACCCTCTCTCTCACACACACGCTCACCCTCTCTCTCTCACACACGCTCACCCTCTCTCTCTCACACACGCTCACCCTCTCTCTCTCTCTCACACACACGCTCACCCTCTCTCTCTCACACGCTCACCTCTCTCTCTCTCACACACGCTCACCCTCTCTCTCTCTCACACACGCTCACCTCTCTCTCTCACACACGCCACCCTCTCTCTCACACACGCTCACCCTCTCTCTCTCTCTCACACACACGCTCACCCTCTCTCTCTCACACACGCTCACCCCTCTCTCTCTCACACACGCTCACCCTCTCTCTCTCTCACACACGCTCACCTCTCTCCTCACACACACGCTCTCTCACACACGCTCACTCTCTCACACACACGCTCACCCCTCTCCACACACACTCACCCTCTCTCTCACACACACGCTCACCCTCTCTCCCCACACACACGCTCACCCTCTCTCCCTCACACACGCCACCCTCTCTCTCCCACACACGCTCACCTCTCTCTCCTCACACACACGCTCACCCCCTCTCTCACACACGCTCACCCCTCTCTCACCCTCTCTCCCACACACACGCTCACTCCTCCCACACACACGCTCACCCTCTCTCCACACACACGCTCCCCCACACACACCTCACCCTCTCTCTCCCACACACACGCTCACCCTCTCTCTCCTCACACACACGCTCACCCTCTCTCTCCTCACACACACGCTCACCCTCTCTCTCCCACACACGCTCACCCTCTCTCCTCACACACGCGCTCACCCCCTCTCTCTCTCACACACACGCTCACCCTCTCTCTCCTCACACACACGCTCACCCTCTCTCTCTCACACACACGCTCACCCCTCTCTCCTCACACACGCCACCTCTCTCTCCCCCACACACACGCTCACCCTCTCTCTCCCTCACACACACGCTCACCCTCTCTCTCCCTCACACACACGCTCACCCTCTCTCTCCTCACACACACGCTCACCCTCTCTCTCCTCACACACACGCTCACCCTCTCTCTCCCTCACACACACGCTCACCCTCTCTCTCCTCACACACACGCTCACCCCTCTCTCCTCACACACACGCTCACCCTCTCTCTCTCTCACACACGCGCACTCTCTCTCTCTCACACACTCACCCTCTCTCTCTCTCACACACGCTCACCCTCTCTCTCACACACGCTCACCTCTCTCTCTCTCACACACGCTCACCTCTCTGTCTCACACACACGCTCACCTCTCTCTCTCTCACACACGCTCACCCTCTCTCTCACACTCACGCTCACCCTCTCTCTCACACACGCTCACCCTCTCTCTCTCACACACACGCTCACCCTCTTCTCTCACACACACGCCACCTCTCTCTCTCTCACACACGCTCACCTCTCACACACACGCTCACCCTCACACTCTCACTCACACACGCTCTCACCCTCTCACACACGCTCACCCTCTCTCTCTCACACACGCTCACTCTCTCTCTCTTCACACACGCTCACTCCTCTCTCTCTCCCTCTCACACACACGCTCACCCTCTTCTCTCACACACACACGCTCACCCTCTCTCTCCTCACACACGCTCACCCTCTCTCTCTCACACACACGCTCACCCTCTCTCTCTCTCTCACACACACGCTCACCCTCTCTCTCCTCACACACACGCTCACCTCTCTCTCTCACACACACGCTCACCCTCTCTCTCCCTCACACACACGCTCACCCTCTCTCCCTCACACACACTCTCTCCCTCACACACACGCTCACCCTCTCTCTCTCTCTCTCACACACACGCTCACCCTCTCTCTCCTCACACACACGCCACCTCTCTCTCTCTCACACACACGCTCACCCTCTCTCTCACACACACGCCACCTCTCTCTCTCACACACGCTCACCCCTCTCTCTCTCACACACACGCTCACCCTCTCTCTCACACACACGCTCACCCTCTCTCCTCTCACACGCTCACCCTCTCTCTCTCTCACACACGCTCACCCTCTCTCTCTCTCACACACACGCTCACCCTCTCTCTCTCACACTCTCTCTCTCTCACACACGCTCTCATACACACGCTCACCCCTCTCTCTCTCACACACACGCTCACCCTCTCTCTCTCACACACACGCTCACCTCTCTCTCTCTCACTCACTCACGCCACCCTCTCTCTCTCTCTCACACACGCCACCCTCTCTCTCACACACACGCTCACTCTCTCTCTCTCTCACACACGCTCACCCTCTCTCTCTCACACACACGCTCACCTCTCTCTCTCTCTCTCACACACGCTCACCCTCTCTCTCTCACACACGCACGCTCACCTCTCTCTCTCTCACACACACGCTCACCTCTCTCTCTCTCACACACACGCTCACCCTCTCTCTCTCTCACACACACGCTCACCTCTCTCTCTCACACACACACGCTCACCGCTCACCCTCTCTCTCACACACACACGCTCACCCTCTCTCTCTCTCACACACGCTCACCCTCTCTCTCCTTCACACACGCTCTCTCTCTCACACACACGCTCACCCTCTCTCTCACACACACACGCCACCTCACCCTCTCTCTCTCACACACGCTCACCCCTCTCTCTCTCACACGCTCACCCTCTCTCTCTCTCACACGCTCACCCTCTCTCTCTCACACACACGCTCACCCTCTCTCTCTCACACACACGCTCACCCTCTCTCTCCCTCACACACACGCTCACGCTCACCCTCTCTCCTCACACACGCTCACCCTCTCTCTCTCCACACACACTCTCTCTCACACCCTCTCTCCTCACACACACGCTCACCCTCTCTCTCCCTCACACACGCTCACCCTCTCTCCCTCTCTCTCTCCTCACACACACGCTCACCCTCTCTCTCTCTCTCACACACCCTCTCTCCGCTCTTACACACACGCTCACCCTCTCTCTCTCACACACACGCTCACCCTCTCTCTCCCCACACACACGCTCACCTCTCACACACGCTCACCTCTCTCTCTCACGCCACGCCCCTCTCTCTCACACACGCTCACCTCTCCTCACACACACGCTCACCCTCTCTCTCTCACACACACGCTCACCCTCTCTCTCTCTCACACACACGCTCACCCTCTCTCTCTCTCACACACACGCTCACCCTCTCTCTCTCACACACACGCTCACCTCCTCTCTCACACACGCTCACCTCTCTCTCACACACGCTCACCCTCTCTCTCACACACACGCCACCTCTCTCTCTCTCACACACACGCTCACTCCTCTCTCACACACGCTCACCCTCTCTCTCTCTCACACACACACGCTCACCCTCTCTCTCTCACACACGCCACCCTCTCTCTCTCACACACACGCTCACCCCTCTCTCTCACACACACGCTCACCCTCTCTCTCTCTCACACACACGCTCACCCTCTCTCTCTCTCACACACACGCTCACTCTCTCTCTCTCTCACACACACGCTCACTCTCTCTCTCTCACACACACGCTCACCCTCTCTCTCTCTCACACACGCTCACCCTCTCTCTCTCACACACACGCTCACCCTCTCTCTCTCACACACACGCTCACCCTCTCTCTCTCACACACACGCTCACCCTCTCTCTCTCTCACACACGCTCACCCTCTCTCTCACACACACGCTCACCCTCTCTCTCTCCCACACACACGCTCACCTCTCTCTCTCACACACACGCTCACCCTCTCTCTCTCACACACGCTCACCCTCTCTCTCTCACACACACGCTCACCCTCTCTCTCTCTCACACACGCTCACCCTCTCTCTCTCACACACACGCTCACCCTCTCTCTCCCCACACACACGCCACCCTCTCCCCCACACACGCTCACCCTCTCTCTCTCCCACACACACGCTCACCCTCCCTCTCTCTCACACACGCTCACCCTCTCTCTCACACACACGCTCACCTCTCTCTCCACACACACGCTCACCCGCTCTCTCCCCCACACACGCTCACCCTCTCTCCCACACACACGCTCACCCTCTCTCTCCCCACACACACGCTCACCCTCTCTCTCCCTCACACACGCTCACCCTCTCTCTCCTCACACACACGCTCACCTCTCTCCTCTCACACACGCTCACCCTCTCTCTCTCTCACACACACTCACCCTCTCTCTCTCTCACACACGCTCACCTCTCTCTCTCTCACACACACGCTCACCCTCTCTCTCTCTCACACACACGCTCACCCTCTCTCTCTCTCACACACACGCTCACCCTCTCTCTCTCTCACACACACGCTCACCCTCTCTCTCTCACACACACGCTCACCCTCTCTCTCTCTCACACACACGCTCACCCTCTCTCTCACACACGCTCACCCTCTCTCTCTCTCACACACGCTCACCCTCTCTCTCTCTCACACACGCTCACTCTCTCTCTCTCTCTCACACACACGCTCACCTCTCTCTCTCTCACACACCTCACCTCTCTCTCTCTCACACACACGCTCACCCTCTCTCTCTCACACACACGCTCACCCTCTCTCTCTCACACACACGCTCACCCTCTCTCTCTCTCACACACACGCTCACTCCTCTCACGCCACCCTCTCTCACACACACGCTCACCCTCTCTCTCTCACACACACGCTCACCCTCTCTCTCTCTCTCTCACACACGCTCACCCTCTCTCTCTCTCACACACACGCTCACACACCTCTCTCTCTCTCACACACACGCTCACTCGCTCTCTCTCTCTCTCACACACGCTCTCTCTCTCCCTCACACACGCTCACCCTCTCTCTCTCACACACGCTCACCCTCTCTTCTCACCCTCTCTCTCTCTCACACACACGCTCACCCTCTCTCTCTCACACACACGCTCACCCTCTCTCTCTCACACACACACGCTCACCCTCTCTCTCTCTCACACACACGCTCACCCTCTCTCTCTCTCACCTCTCTCTCTCACACACGCTCACCTCTCTCTCTCTCACACACGCTCACCCTCTCTCTCTCTCACACACGCTCACCCTCTCTCTCTCACACACACGCTCACCCTCTCTCTCTCTCACACACACGCTCACCCTCTCTCTCTCACACACGCTCACCCTCTCTCTCTCTCACACACGCTCACCTCTCTCTCCCTCACACACGCTCACCCTCTCTCTCTCACACACACGCTCACCCTCTCTCTCTCACACACACTCACCCTCTCTCTCTCTCTCACACACGCTCACCCTCTCTCCCTCACACACACGCTCACCCTCTCTCTCCCTCACACACACGCTCACCCTCTCTCTCCCTCACACACGCTCACCCTCTCTCTCCCTCTCACACACGCTCACCTCTCTCTCTCTCACACACGCTCACCCTCTCTCTCCTCACACACGCTCACCCTCTCTCCTCACACACACGCCACCTCTCTCCTCACACACGCACCCTCTCTCTCTCTCTCACACACGCTCACCCTCTCTCTCTCTCACACACGCCACCCTCTCTCTCTCACACACGCTCACCCTCTCTCTCTCTCACACACGCTCACCCTCTCTCACCTCTCTCACACACACGCTCACCCTCTCTCTCTCACACACACACGCTCACCCTCTCTCTCTCTCACACACGCTCACTCCTCTCTCTCTCACACACACGCTCACTCTCTCTCTCTCTCTCACACACACGCTCACTCTCTCTCTCTCTCACACACACGCTCACCCTCTCTCTCTCACACACACGCTCACCCTCTCTCTCTCACACACACACGCTCACCCTCTCTCTCTCACACACACACGCTCACCCTCTCTCTCTCACACACACACGCTCACCCTCTCTCTCTCACACACACACGCTCACCCTCTCTCTCTCACACACACACGCTCACCCTCTCTCTCTCTCTCCCTCCCTCACACACACGCTCACCCTCTCTCTCTCTCTCCCTCCCTCACACACGCTCACCCTCTCTCTCCCTCCCTCACACACGCTCACCCTCTCTCTTGATCTATTTGGCTCTCTGTCACATTTATCATGTTTGAAATATTTGAAAGATGAAGATAACATGCTGTTTACTGCACTAGGGAGAAAGTATCATGAATGAGAGTTTGTGGTTGAATTGCGGTAATTGATTTGTGAGCGCAAAACCTCGTGGATCACCCAGGAAATGTTACTCTTCTAATCATAGATGTCGATCAGCATTATGTTGTATTTCCTTGTTTACTGAAGGGGGTTATCTGTTCGCCTCCTGATGGAGATTTGACTGTCAAACAGTGGGTGCGTTCAAGCACATGGTTAGTTCAAGGTACTGCTACAGAATTAGTTTTTTCCATTTATATTTTGAGGTTGGGCGTCACCCTGTTAGACACCTCTGCTGATTGCCAACTCATTAGTCAGAAGGTGTTTCACCTGTGCTGGCCCAAGTGCTATTTAAGAGTGGTTGGCCCAATGTTCCAGTTGTCTTGATGTGGAGGGTTAACACCTTTAGTTGGGGCGCCCTATTTGATAAAGCATGTTTTTGTTTAAAAAATTGAAATAAAAAATCTGTTCTTCCCTGTTTTTGTTTGCTGCACCTTTTGGTTTACTTCCTGTCTTTTAAATTTGGTTTGCCTCTTTTTGGGCAAATTTTGTGTGCGCTCATGGTGGGTGTCCTTAAGTCCCAGGCTGCAATTCAATCTCATAAAAGACACACCCTTTTTCACTTACCCTCGCCTTATGCCCTTAGGGGAATCCCCGTCGCCATCTTGGAGGGCGGTCCAAATGACTAGCCGAGCAAGTGAAGTTTGCAACATAAGACCCCTTTTTAGACGAGTGCGAGTGTACAATTATGTTCACACCGGGGCCTGACACTCCCCATAATTCAACTTGTGACGATTGTACATCCGCTAAGAAAAATCCACCAAAACTTAAAACAAGGGAGAAGTCAACATACAAGTGTAAGTAAAAACGAATGTAAAAAGGTTAGAAATTGTGCTACTAATGCACATGACGGCACAAACACGTCTCATAAATGTGATCTTTTTGTTTGGTTATCTTTTGGAAATTGTAAAAAATAAAACATTTTCCTTCATAAGTTCCAGCTGGGCAGGCTAATGTTAAGTTCCAGCTGGGCAGGCTAATGTTAAGTTCCATCTAGGCAGGCTAATGTTAAGTTCCATCTAGGCAGGCTAATGTTAAGTTCCAGCTGGGCAGGCTAATGTTAAGTTCCAGCTGGGCAGGCTAATGTTAAGTTCCAGCTGGGCAGGCTAATGTTAAGTTCCAGCTAGGCAGGCTAATGTTAAGTTCCAGCTGGGCAGGCTAATGTTTAGTTCCAGCTGGGCAGGCTAATGTTTAGTTCCAGCTGGGCAGGCTAATGTTAAGTTCCAGCTGGGCAGGCTAATGTTAAGTTCCAGCTGGGCAGGCTAATGTTAAGTTCCAGCTGGGCAGGCTAATGTTAAGTTCCAGCTAGGCAGGCGAATGTTAGTTAGCTAATTTAATTTGCTAGCTATCATACAGTAGGCCTATATTAATAATTTTATAGTTAATAAGTAGACATGCAATCATAATTGACAGTAGTGCATATAAAGCACCCACAAGCTACCGGTGGCTGAAAACACAATCATCACGGGATGAACGAGTGACGAATTTCTGAGCAGTCCGTTTACAAGTAATTCTGTCCTCCCTCGCCCTGCAAGTGTATACTTGTCAGAAGTCATGATGTGTCTACTTCATTTGAGGGGATAGGGTGTGTCTTTTTTAAGTGTTTGGACTGCAGCCTAGTTGTTATTACTAATCAACTTTCAGTGGACACCCCCAAGAGTGTCTTTCAGAACCCCTCCTAAAACCCCACCTGTTTTGATTTGGTTGTAGTGAGTAACTCTTTGTTAGTTTCCTCTTTTGTTTTGGTTCCTTGCTGGGGAACGTAACACCAGCACAGGTGAAATGCCTTCCCGACTAACGAGATGACAAGCCAGCACAGGTGAAATGCCTTCCGACTAACAAGATGACAAGCCAGCACAGGTGTAACACATACTTTCTAATGAAGTTACACCAATCAGTGCACCTAATGTCCAACCTCGCAATATAAATGGAAAAACCAAAGCCTGTAACAGTACAGGGTATATGGAAGTAGTATATTCCCAGAAGGGATTTACAAATGTCCCTCTTTTCAAAGATAATTTGTAAAAATCCAAATAACTTCATAGCTCTTCATTGTAAAGGTTTTTAACACTGTTTCACATGCTTGTTCAATGAACTATAAACATTTAATCTACATGCACCTGTGGAACGAGCGCTAAGACACTAACAGTTTACAGACGGTAGGCATTTAAGGTCACAGTTATGAAAACTTAGGACACTAAAGAGGCCTTTCTACTGACTCTGAAAAACACCAAAAGAAAGATGCCCAGGGTCCCTGCTCATCTGCGTAAACGTGCCTTAGGCATGCTGCAAGGAAGCATGAGTACTACAGATGTGGCCAGGGAAATACATTGCAATGTCTGTACTGTGAGACGTCTAAGACAGCGCTACAGGGAGACGGGACAGACAGCTGATCGTCCTCGCAGTGGCAGACCACGTGTAACAACACCTGCACAGGATCGGTACATCCGAACATCACACCTGCGGGACAGGTACAGGATGGCAACAACAACTGCTCAAGTTACACCAGGAACGCACAATCCCTCCAGTGCTCAGACTATCAAAAATAGGCTGAGAGATGCTGGACTGAGGGCTTGTAGGCCTGTTGTAAGGCAGGTCCTTACCAGACATCACTGGCAACAATGTCGCCTATGGGCACAAACCCACCGTCGCTGGACCAGACAGGACTGGCAAAAAGTGCTCTTCACTGACGAGTTGCGGTTTTGTCTCACCAGGGGTGATGGTCGGATTCACGTTTATTGTCGAAGGAATGAGCATTACACCGAGGCCTGTACTCTGGAGTGGGATCGATTTGGAGGTGGAGGGTCCGTCATGGTCTGGGGCAGTGTGTCACAGCATCATAGGACTGAGCTTGTTGTCATTGCAGGCAATCTCAACGCTGTGCGTTACAGGGAAGACATCCTCCTCCCTCATGTGGTACCCTTCCTGCAGGCTCATCCTGACATGACCCTCCAGCATGACAATGCCACCAGCCATACTGCTCGTTCTGTGCAAGACAGGTGGCCACACCAGATACTGACTGTTACTTTTGATTTTGACCCCCCCCCCCCCCCCCCTTTGTTCAGGGACACATTATTCCATTTCTGTTAGTCACATGTCTGTGGAACTTGTTCAGTTTATGTCTCAGTTGTTGAATCTTGTTATGGTCATACAAATATTTACAAATGTTTAAGTTTGCTGAAAATAAACACAGTTGACAGTGAGAGGACGTTTATTTTTTTTGCTGAGTTTATGTATACTGAACAAAAATATAAACACAACATGCAACAATTTCTGAGTTACAGTCAATTTAAATATTCATGAGGCCCTAATCTATGGATTTCACATGGGTGAGCCTGGGTGGGCATAGGCCCATCCACTGGGGAGCCAGGCCCATCCACTGGGGAGCCTGGGCCCATCCACTGGGGAGCCAGGCCCATCCACTGGGGAGCCTGGGCCCATCCACTGGGGAGCCTGGGCCCATCCACTGGGGAGACAGGCCCATCCACTGGGGAGCCAGGCCCATCCACTGGGGAGCCTGGGCCCATCCACTGGGGAGACAGGCCCATCCACTGGGGAGCCAGGCCCATCCACTGGGGAGCCAGGCCCATCCACTGGGGAGACAGGCCCATCCACTGGGGAGCCAGGCCCATCCACTGGGGAGACAGGCCCATCCACTGGGGAGCCAGGCCCATCCACTGGGGAGCCAGGCCCATCCACTGGGGAGCCTGGGCCCATCCACTGGGGAGCCAGGCCCATCCACTGGGGAGCCAGGCCCATCCACTGGGGAGCCAGGCCCATCCACTGGGGAGCCTGGGCCCATCCACTGGGGAGCCAGGCCCATCCACTGGGGAGCCAGGCCCATCCACTGGGGAGCCAGGCCCATCCACTGGGGAGCCAGGCCCATCCACTGGGGAGCCAGGCCCATCCACTGGGGAGACAGGCCCATCCACTGGGGAGACAGGCCCATCCACTGGGGAGCCAGGCCCATCCACTGGGGAGCCAGGCCCATCCACTGGGGAGACAGGCCCATCCACTGGGGAGCCTGGGCCCATCCACTGGGGAGCCTGGGCCCATCCACTGGGGAGCCTGGGCCCATCCACTGGGGAGCCTGGGCCCATCCACTGGGGAGCCTGGGCCCATCCACTGGGGAGCCAGGCCCATCCACTGGGGAGACAGGCCCATCCACTGGGGAGCCAGGACCCAGCCAGTCACAATATATTTTTCCCCACAAAAGGGCTTTATTATAGGCAGAAAGTGTTCTGTTTCAACAGCTGTCTGGGTGGCTGGTATCAGACGATCCCGCAGGTGAAGAAGCCGGATGTGGAGGTCCTGGGCTTGCATGGTTACACGTGGTCTTTGGTTGTGAGGCAGGTTGGACTGCATACTGAGTTTGTACACATCTGGAGGAGAGGCATACTTATACCTCAGTAAATGTTTCAGTCCAATCACATCAAGATTATGATCAGTGATTTGTTCATTGACTTCCTTGGAAGTGAGGGTTCTAACATTAAATAACCCTATTTTGCAATATGTGAGATATTATCACAATCTCTTCCACAGAGATTGCTAAGGCGAACACCACCATGTTTAGTTTTGCCCAACCTAGATCGAGGCACAGACATGGTCTCAATGGTGGAAAACTGAGCTATCTACACTGACTGTGCTAGGGGCAGACTCCACTAAACTGGCAGGCTGGCTAACAGCCTGCTGCCTGGCCTGCACCCCATCTCATTGTGAAGCTAGATGACTTAGGTTTGAAATGACAGGGCTCTTTCTTATACGATATTATTTCTTATACAAACATATACATCTCTCCTAATATGCATGGGAATACTTTGGAACAGATTTCCAAAATGTAAATCACTTGGAGCTGATCTTGTGTTTTTACAGTCTTTTATGTCCACCAGTAAAAAAAAATGTCCGCCAAATAACACCCGCATGCCGAATTCAGCCCGCAGGCCGCCAGTTGGAGAACCCTGCTCTAAAGTATTGAAGTGTGTGCTAGGAGAATACGTATAACTTTATTAAAGTAGAGATTCGCCCATTTTTTATATATATTTTTTATATTGTTTTTGTGCATCTCTGATCGATGTTCCACCGATTTTTATAAATGTTTTTATTTATATATATATATTTTTCTTCCCAGGGTCATTTCATGTTATGTGTGTCTGAGCTATTGCCGTTCATGTTATGTGTGTCTGAGCTATTGCCGTTCATGTTATGTGTGTCTGAGCTATTGCCGTTCATGTTATGTGTGTCTGAGCTATTGCCGTTCATGTTATGTGTGTCTGAGCTATTGCCGTTCATGTTATGTGTATCTGAGCTATTGCCGTTCATGTTATGTGTATCTGAGCTATTGCCATTCATGTTATGTGTATCTGAGCTATTGCCGTTCATGTTATGTGCATCTGAGCTATTGCCGTTCATGTTATGTGTATCTGAGCTATTGCCGTTCATGTTATGTGTATCTGAGCTATTGCCGTTCATGTTATGTGTATCTGAGCTATTGCCGTTCATGTTGTGTGTATCTGAGCTATTGCCGTTCATGTTGTGTGTATCTGAGCTATTGCTGTTCCAGCAGGAAGAAATGAGTCCGGAATGACGTTGTGTGACGACCCTCCCCCTCTGTCTGCCGTATTCTCTCTTTGTTCTTGCTTCCTTATTAGGGTGCAGGTGGGCGGAGTTGGGAGGGTCGTCAGCTACATGGGAAACACCTGGGCCCGGTGTCTCCCAGGATAAATACACCACTTCCCCATTCATGGAGGAGACTCTCTCCATGCAGACACCTTTACAGATTTTTGTTGTGTTTCTTGGTGGTTTTTGGGTTGTTTGCTTTGGCATCTTTCAACGGGGCGGCAGGGTAGCCTAGTGGTTAGAGCATTGGACTAGTAAGCGAAAGGTTGCAAGTTCAAATCTCCGAGCTGACAAGGTACAAAATCTGTCGTTCTGCCCTTGAACATGCAGTTAACCCACTGTTCCTAGGCCGTCATTGAAAATAAGAATTTGTTCTTAACTGACTTGCCTAGTAAAATTAAAATAAAAAAAATAACAAAGTAACACATTCATGCAAAACACTCACTTACACTACTGATTACACACACCATGTGTGTATGTTGTATTTAGTTTGCTTTATTTCATAAATATATATTTTGTTACTTATCTCGACGCTGTCTCCCTTTTATTACGGGCTTTGAGCCAGCTCGTGACAGTAGCATTGCGAAAACGCTCTCACTACACTGGAAGTTAATAGGAATACGATTTTTAGAATGCAGAAAAATGATCATGTCAGATTTCAATACTGGCCAAGTCATAATGCTGGAGGTTGTCTTCTCTCCAATGAGCCATTGATCATATTCCTACCTCAAGAAATGTTTTTTATTTTATTTAAGAGGGCCTAACACTTTTCTCCTATTTGTCTGCCTCTTCAGTCCAGGGTGCATTGCATGGGAACCGTTGTAAATGTCAGACTCCACTCTGTGAGTCACATCGAATGGTGAGATTGTAGACTCCTGATAGTTTGTTTAGGCGATATTTTTACAGCTTTCTAGCTACTTCATATTACTGTTGTTGACTTTAGTATTATTGTGTGTAGCTCGCTAGCCAGGAAGTCCACAGAGCATTGCATTGTGGGTTTTGTAGTCGACTTGAGCTGCAACAGATTTCCACCATTTTCACATGTTGCTAACAACTTTATTATAACGACATAATTAACCATTTGTTATTGTTCTAACATTTTATGTAACACCGAATTATATTAATGATCTTTTTTTCTTTTAACTGGTATTTCATGCCTTGTGATTGATAATTGAACAGGATGTGAATTGGCTTGTTCTCATTGGCTGATGCATGATGGGAATTGGTTTAAGAAGTCTCTGCGGGTTGGACAGATGGGGAACAGATCGTCTGCCGGGTTAACAGGCACTTATTGAACATGGGTTTTTATTTTGAACAAGGTTTCGACGGCCTTTTTCCTCACTGCAAATTAAAAGGCTCACTCTGGGCAAGAAAAAGCTACATCGTATACCTGCTCACTATTAGAGTCCAACCGCTGGCTCAAACGTCTGTGTCCTAAAAACGACCCTGGTTTGGTCACTCAACTGTGTCATGTTATTAGTCGATCATTGTGTTGTCTTTTAATGTATCTATTAACCAGAGAAAAACATAGCACAGTGGTGTGTGGGTGTCTGAAGCTGAGTTTTAGTTTCATTCTCAGTCACTGGTGCGTTTCCTACAATATGCCTACACAACGCTGTTATCAATCAG